>NC_034011.1:8069946-8076258 GCF_000346465.2 Prunus persica
AGATAGACATACAACGACGACAATAAAAATACGCCGACGTTAAATATAATTTTCACGACAATAAAAAATATGACGTCTTTAAATACATTAGAAGACGACGTTATTGATACCTACTACGTCGCACATATAAACACAACCGTCGTACAATTAATTTTCCACTTCGATTTTTCGATAAAAGATGACGTGGAATAGTTGTCAGTGTCATTATTTACGACGTATGTGTTTCTATAGTAGACGTTGAAAAACTAAACAACGTCAGTTACAAATATATGAGAGTCGTATTAAAAAATTTATACGTCCTATTTTCAGAAACAAACAACGACCATAAATATTAGACGTTGTTAAATACAACAACGTCGGAAAACAATAAAAACAGACGTGTTTAGTCTGCTAAAGTTCTACAACGTCTCTTATTTACAAAAAACCGTCGTGAAATAAATTTTCCACTTCGATTTTTCTAAAAAAGATGACGTGTAAATAGTTGTCAGTGTCATTATTTACGACGTATACATTTATATAGTCGACGTTGTATTTATATGTATTCATTACTCACGACGCACTTAATAATATAGACGACGTTGAACGTCTAAACAACGTCGGTTCCAAATAAATGAGAGCCGTATTACAGAACATATAGACGGCGTAGATTATGATGGGAGCCGTATTACAAATAACGTCGTTTAATTGTTATTAGACGGCGGTTATAATGAATTTCCGTCGGAATTAATTTCGTTCCTCTTCGTTTATAAAAGAACTTGCGACGTGGAAAATGTATGATGACGTCGTATTTTTTAACGTTCAGATTATATATCTCGTTTTTTAGACGTCGGTATTATGGGATTGGAGTCGTGTTATTTTGAATTACATGGCGGTTCTTTATCCTTCACCGACGTGATATCCTGAATAATTGCTTCACAATAGCGTCGTGGTTCTTCATTGTTACGTTGCTTTAAGACGTCGGTAAATATGCTGAATAACTGATTCACAATAACGTCGTGTTTTATTTGAACGTAGAAAGTGAAGAAATCACATTACAATATATTACAAAATTAATGTCATACACTGCCAATTACATAAGCATCATTCAATCCATATATCTTCACACCCATCTCGAATATTTTGACCGCCTAACTCACCTACCAGTTCATCAAATGTGTCAACATTTGGCATCCCTCTAGTAAATGGCTCACACTCAATTATCACATCACCTAATACTTCATCACCAATAACATCATTATATTCTCTACTAGGCATTGATAACACTACCGACCAACCACGATGCATCGGGTCGTCAACAAAAAATATTTGTTTGACTTGAGAAGCCAAAACAAATTGGTCATTCCTATGTCCAATTTTACTCAAATCTACAAGGGTAAATCCAAGTTCGTCGACTACAAGACCAGAACTATCTATCCAATCACACCTAAAGACTGGGATTGTAAACTTTTGGTAGTCAAGGTCCCAAATTTCTTGAATGACACCATAGAAACCCATATTTGAGAGAATTGGGTTTTTATCCTTGGCACTAGCAACTTGCATGGTATGTGCAAGTAAATAAACTCCACTATTTTGAGTTGTCCGCACATCATCTTGTGCCTTGATATTGAATTTAATACCTTTAATAAGATAGCTCCTATATAATGGCACTGACATGTTTGGACCAGCTGCTAGCCACCTTAAATTTTCTGATACGCCATGATTGTCTTCCTCAAGTTCACTTTGAACCTGCAAATTAATCATATCTTAATTCATCCTAACATATAAATAAGAAGAAAATTAAAAGAGAAATACGTTATTCAACAACATATACCTTGAAGCGTAGCCATTGAATGAAAGTGCTATTGTGCTTATCCTGCAGCCACTTTGTTCTCTTTCTAAATTTTGGATAAGCAGTCTTGATGTGGATCATATGTTGCCTACATGACACGAAAAATTCAAGCATTACGGTCCCAAATATATAAGATAAACATAAGAAATAATTTTAAATGGAAACTTAAAGAATAAAACTCATACGTACTCGATATAAGGTAGGACTTCCTCCGTATTCTCCAAGACATATAGATGTGCTTGATTCAACAGGTCCTGATCAACTACGCTCACTGTGCAACCTGATAATGGCTTTGAAACTCCCATCTTTTGGCTTGAAGGCACTCCAACTGTACTAACATCAGATAAATGCTGAGTACAAAACTCTACCGCTTCTTCAGCTATATACCGCTCAGCAATGCAACCTTCGGGACGAGTACGATTCTGAACATACCCCTTCAGCACTTTCATATATCTTTCAAACGGATACATCCACCTAAAATATACTGGCCCACATAGACGAACTTCTCTGACAAGATGTACTACTAGATGAACCATGATATCAAAGAATGAAGGGGGAAAGTACTTCTCAAGCAAACACAGAGTAACTACTACATCTTCTTCCAACTTATCTAGCTTGGAAACATCAACAGTCTTTGCACATATAGCATTGAAGAAGAAGCACAAACGAGTTATTGCATACCTTGCAGGCTTCTCCAAAACAGAACGAATTGCCACAGGGAGCAATTGTTGCATTAAGGTATGACAATCATGTGATTTAAGGCCAAGAAGTCTTGAATCTTGTACAGATACAAGATTTTTAATATTTGAAGAATAACCTTCAGGGACCTTCATACCATAGAAAGAATTGCAAACCTCTCTCTTCTCTGCTCTTGACAAATTCCAAGGCCCAGGAGGCAAACGAGTACGTCTTTCTCCATACTCGGGTTGCAAATCAGTTTTGACCCCCATGTTCAATAAATCTAATCGAGCAGCAATCCCATCTTTATTTTTTCCAGGGATCTCCAGCAATGTACCAATGATACTATCGCAAACATTCTTCTCAATGTGCATAACATCTAGGGCATGCCTCACAGGAAGGTATTTCCAATACTCGAGATCAAAGAATATTGATTTCTTCTTCCAACAAACTCTGTCACCATTTTCAACCATATGCAGCACTTCTTCTCCGGTTAATGGCTCTGGAGGTATGCCATATTCAGGTTTCCCATTAAAAGCTGCACGTTGCCTCCTATATGGATGATTGATTGGTAACCATTTTCTATGCCCAATGTAACAAATTTTGTGGCCATTTTTCAACCTGTGACTAGGTGTATCATCGCCGCATATTGGACAAGCTTTATATCCTTTAACAACACAACCAGATAAGTTTCCATAGGCGGGGAAATCATTAATTGTCCACATTAATGCAGCTCTGAGTGTAAAGTATTCTCCATTATGTGCATCATACACTCCTCTAATCCCAACCCACAAGGATTTTAAATCATCAATCAAAGGCTCCAAGTAGACGTCTATATCATTTCCGGGTTGTTTAGGACCGGAAATCAATAAGGTTAACATCATGAACTTTCGTTTCATGCACAGCCATGGAGGGAGATTATATGTAACTAAGATAACCGGCCAACAACTATATCTGCTACTTAGAGAACTGTGGGGATTGAATCCATCAGATGAAAGAGCCAATCTCAAGTTTCTCGGCTCATTACCAAACTCAGGCCATTTATCATCAAGAAGTTTCCAAGACGGGGAATCCGCCGGATGAGACATCTGACCGTCAATTGATTTTCTAGCAACATGCCACCAAGTCAAACTCTTAGCTGTCTCATGTGATTGAAACATCCTTTTAAACCTTGGAATTGGGGGAAAATACCACACCACCTTCGCTGGCACACCCTCTTTCAAGATTGCATCTTTGCCTTCCTTCCACCTTGAGATACCACAAGTAGGACAATTAGTTGAATCCTCATACTCCTTCCTATACAAGATGCAATCATTGGGGCATGCGTGCATTTTCTCATAACTCAGCCCCAATGCACACAAAGTCTTTTTAGCCTCATACATGGAGGTTGGTATTGTATTTCCTTCTGGAAGCAAATCGCCTTGAAGTATCAATAATTCTGTAAAACAGACATCACTCATCCCATGTTTTGCCTTCAAATTATACAACTTCACTAATGCCGATAACTTCGTGTACTTTCTACAACCAGGGTACACTGGTTGATCTCCATCCCCAATCACATTGGCAAACTCATACGGATCCGAACCAAAATCACCAAAATCATTATCATCCATATCAATTTCTTCAGACACAAAACTGTACCTACTATGGCCATCATCTTCTTCAACATTTCTGCTAGCATTAGTAGTTGCTTCCCAAGGTTCTCCGTGAAATGTCCAATTCTTATAGCTTTGGTCAATTCCATTAAAGTATAAGTGATCCCTTATAATTCCAACCCCAAACAACTTCAAATTAACACATTTAACACATGGACAACGGATATGTGTTGTAGTTAGAAGATTTTCTACAGCAAAGTTCAAAAATGCTTCCACCCCAAACTCATATGCCTTCGATCTTCTATCCGAGTGCATCCATGACTTATCCATCTCCGACACTATAACCTATTATCTATAATAAAGTGAAAATACAGGCAATGACCATCACTATAGCAGATTATACAATGATCTAATCGCAAGTAATAAACAACAGAGACGACGGGTTTTAATCAAAAACAGACGTATTTGGCATATATAGACGACGGATTTTCAACAGACGTCGTCTATTATACGTAATACAAACGACGGTTTATGAAAAAACCGTCGTGTATAAGTAATACAACGACGGTAGTTTAAAAACACCGTCGTGTAATCGTCGTCGTACGCCTTAAAATTCGTCGTGTCTCAGTTTATTTTCAAGAACACAAAACCCATTAAGAACACAACATATATATGAAACCAAGCAAGAAACCAACATATACATGAAACCAAGCATGAAAACAATAAATCCATTCCCAATTCAACATAACATAGGGTGATTAAAAGATACGACAAAATTAAATCCATTCCCAATTCAACATAACAGATAATGTAATCCATGAACCCATTAAACAGAAAATCCATGAACCCATACCTATAAGCATTGGTGCACTTTGCACCTTCTCCAGAGCGGAAAATGACAAGATCAAATAAAGGTGTCCTTTTGCTGGAAATCATTTGGAAGTTGGTGATGTGTCTTTTTGTGTTGATTTCCAGCAAAAGTACACCTTTATTTGATCTTGTCATGAACCCATTAAATAGAAAATCCATGAACCCATACCTATAAGCACATTATTAACAGATCGCAAAGCATATACCTAAAACCCTTTAACAAAACAACCTAATATCATTCAATGAATTTACAAGGGGAAGATAGGGTTTGTACTTACAGGTTGGACGAGCTCACAGATTCGACGAGCCTGGAGAGTGCAACTTTTAATTAGAGCAGAAGTGAGAGAGCGAAATGTTATGTCGCGTGAAATCTGAAATTTTAGGTTTCAGGGATCGAAGTATAAGACTAAGAGCCAAATCTAAAAAAATTTAGGTCGCGCGAAAATTTTTAGAGCGCGCGCGTTATAAAACGTCGAAAGAAAAACCAAGGCGAAAGTTCTACAAGTACCGACGTAAATTTAATATTCCACGACGGAAACTTCATTTTTCGGATTAAGAACGTAAGGCCGTTCATTTTTCGGATTAATTTTAAATTTATTTTGAATTTTTTATATAACGACGACTGAAAAACCACGTCGGTGTTAAGAAATTAAAGACATTGTAAATTATATAAACTGACTTACATATTAAAATAACGTCGTTTAAAGCGTAAACCATGTCGTATGTTTTACTGTACGACGTAAAATATGTATTCCACGACCCAACCACCGTCGTTAAAAATTAATACACTAAACCCATAAAATTAAATTATACAATTTAAAAAATTAAGTTTATAAAAGGTTTTATGGTTTTAAAGCCTAACATATAACATAGACTACCCAAAAATTATACTTTAAAAATAAACCCCAATAAATAACAACACTAATCTCTAAACCCTAGACTCTAAACCCTAAACCATTAAACTAGAAGTGATTTTATGACTCATCAAAACAATTTTGTTTTGGATGGTCATTTTAAATTTTTGTTATTCAAAATGAATTTTTTCAAGGTTTATGTGGAAGAAAATATATCAATGACTTCATAGGAGTTGACTTTTCAATTTTCTGATTTATTTTATATTTATTTTGAATATTTTGATATAAAAATAATAAAATATTCTTACCATACAACAAACCACGTCGGTGTTAAATAAATTGTAGACGTTGTAAATTGTAATAGACTACTAAGTCGTTAAAATGACGTCGTTAAAATGAGAAACCACGTCTGTGTTAAGAAATTAAAAACGTTGTAAATTATATAAACCGACTTACATATTTAAAATGACGTCGTTTAAAGCGTAAA
>NC_034011.1:8080039-8104541 GCF_000346465.2 Prunus persica
GTAAATTGTAATAGAACTACTTAGTCGTTAAAATGACGTCGTTAAAATGAGAAACCATGGCGGCTATTTAACTATACGACGTAAAATATATATTTTACGACTTAACCGCAGTCGTTACATAAACGTCGTCGATTATACCCTGAACCCTTAAGAAATTGAAGATATTGTAAACCATTAACGACTCAATTGTTCAAAGAACGTCGTCTAACTATTTTTTTACGTCGTATTTGTTTAAAACACGCAACAACAAAATACGACGGTTATTGACTTTATTAGGTCGTTGGAAAAGTATTACACGTCGGTTAAGCAATTTGTATGTTTGTTTTTTTTTTTTAATTTAAGAAAACCTCAACAAATTTTTACATTACATATTATAGAGAAAATTGGTACATTATACATAAATATCAAGTGTTCAATAATTGCCCTGTTTAATAATTTGGAAAACAAACTCTGCCCATTCATTCCGGACTTCATCAATGGCTTCTTGGGGGTATGAAGCTTCCTGGTTTCCCTTGGCATACTGCATAAACAATGACTATTAGGGTTTATAAATAAAAAGAAATTCAATCACAGACGACGATATTTTTCATAACCGACGTAGTATATCCATTCAACGACGTTAATTTTACACGACCGTCGTTGATAATACAAAAAACGACGTGAAATGTATGAAGGTAATTTCTTCTTACCTTATTCTCAAACCCCAAGGAAGGATCCATGATGATGTCCCTCATGAAGCGCATTACATAATACCCGCATTCGACATTGCTGGGTTGCTTTGGTGTGCCTGAGAGAGTTTTCCAAATTACATTTTTACGTCCTGCTCGGGCTATGTGGGTATTATATAATTTTAAAGCACTGTTCACGATGTTTTTGGCCTCTTCATCGACCACACTATTTCCTGGCAGAGGATCCAGAAAATAGACGGTTTCTCTCTTTGCTCTTACAATCAGCAAAATCCAATGACGGCTGCACAAAATTAATATAAAAACGACGGTTATTTACAAAAACGACGTATTATAGTATTTCACACGACGAAGTAAAGTAGCTAACGACGACATTATATATTTATCACGACGATAAATAAATACCGACGTGGTTAGTAGTTTCAAACGACTAAATAAAATAAAACACCGACGTGGTTAGTTTATAAGCTGTCATTTATTGAAAATCATAAAAACAAAATCCTAAGGAGACTAACCCTGGATTGTAAGGCATCATGAAAATCTGTTCACCGTCTGTCTTCTGAAGTCGAGCTGCTACCAGTCGTGATCTAGCAGTTATTGTGCCAGAGTTGGCACTAACTGTAGCAGGGTCGATAAAGCCAACCATACTGCACATATTGGCTGTTTTCAAAACATCGTGTAAGTACCTAAACAAATAAAATAATATAAACAAGTCAGCACACAAAACACGACGGTTATGTATAAAACAACGACGTATTATAATATTTCAAACGACGTACTGAAATAGATGAGGACGTTATAATATATTTATCACGACGGTTGTTAGTTAAGACGACGTGGTTAGTTAGTTAAGACGACGCAATATATAAACCAACGAGTTATTATTTTAGAAGTACAAACCTCATATATACAGCCAATACAGTAGCTCCAATTTCTTCCATGCCTGCAAATTGTGTAATATCTTCAGGCAGGAGGAAGGTATCGCGCTCACCACCAAACACCTCCTTATCAATTGTAAATTGGACTGTCTTATCCTCAGGCAGGAGTGTCGTTTCCACAAAACGACAAAGGGTTTTTAAAGAAGATGGCGCCTCCATTTTTGAATAAGCACCAACTTCAATAACCTGTTTAAAGAAATAAAAAAAATGACGTGGTAATTCAATAAAGACGACGGTTTAAGGAATAAAACGTCGTTTTAAAAGTATTTAAACGACGGTGAAAAAATTGTCGTGGTAATTTAATAAAGACGACGGTTTTATGAATAAAGAGTCGTCTGAAACCTTTTAAACGACGGTGAAAAAACCGTCGTTTAAATATTTTATTACGTCTTAAAAAAATTCCGCCGTCTAAGTTGTAAACAAACGACGGATTAAATAAAAATATCGACGTCTGAAATTTTGAAAAACAAATAAAAAAGTTATGTTAACATACCTTGTCGTCATGCTTTTCTTCATCTTCTTTCTCCTTTTCTTCTTCCTTCTCTTCATCTCTTTTTTCTTCTTCCTTCTCTTCATATCTTTTTTCTTCTTCCTTCTCTTCATCTCTCTTTTCTTCTTCCTTCTCTTCATCTGGCTGATGTTTCCCCATTTTGGCAGTATCATCCTCCAAATGTAGGGATCTCACATCACCTCCAGAGCAGCTAGCTTTGTCAGACATTGGATTTTTGGGGCTTTGGCTAATTCTTGGTTTAAGCATGCTTGGATCAAAATTGGGAATTAATTGGGAAAGCTGACTCAGGAAATGCTCCCTCTCAGCCTCTACCAATTGTTTTGTCCTAGCCTCCATCCTTAAGGCCTCTTCCCTTGCCTTAGCCTCCATCTTTTTAGTCTCTTCTTGAAGGAGAACTCTTAAACTGTCCTTCAAACGGTCGTCAAAGCTCACCCTCTGTGGTTTGGGCAAATTGAAATATTGCCTTGGGGAAACACCAGCACCAACTCCCCTCACCCTGCCTGGATGCTCAGGGCCCAAAGCCATGGTCAGCACATCATTGCTGCCATCTACTCTGACTTTGCCTTCCGAGACTTGTTTCTGCAATTCATCCTAAAACAAAGATAAACAAAAAAACACACGACGGTTATTTATGTACAAACGACGTATTATATAATTTCACACGACGCAATAACATATAAAACGACGTTATTATAACTTATCACGACGGTAGTTATACCGACGTGGTTATTTATTTAAAACGACGAAATGAATAAACAACCGACGTCTTATGCTATAATTAAAGAAAACAGAGTAGTGATTCCTATTTAGACCGTTAACGACGTTTTTAACAAAGTTTCGACGTGGTAATATCATTCACACGACGAACAATATAACACACGACGTGCTCTACGTGTCGAGCAAAGAAAACAGAGTAGTGATTCTATTAGACCGTTAACGACGTTTTTAACAAAGTTTCGACGTGGTAATATCATTCACACGACGAACAATATAACACACGACGTAATAAGAATAATTCACAGTTTAATAAAAATTTAAAACAGAGTGATAGTAGGCTTACAATTAATTTAGCTTTCTCTGCCACCTTTGGATCAGGGATGTTACCATGTTTGTCCTGTCTAGCTCTCTTCCATAAGGTAGATCGATCAATTTCTACCCCAGGCATGGTTTCCTCCAATTGATCCTCCAATCCAGCATATCCTTTTCGAGACAATCGATGATTGTACTCGAGTTTCTCCCTAATCTGTGCATGTTGAGAATGCACAGTCTCAAAATCTTTGGATAGCCTTGAAGCTACAAAGGCATCCCATTGTGCTTTCTCTATGAATTTATATGTTTCAGGGGGTTGGCTTAATTTCTCCCTGTCATTGGTGTATGGAAGGATATAATGCCTCGTTAGTGTAGACTTGAAATCCTTCCATTTCTTGGAAGCAGAAGCTAAAACAGAGGTCTTGCCCCCTTGGCCTACGACAAAAGCCATGTCAACTGCTTCCCAAATCTGCTCCTTTATATCCTTGGGGATTTGGGACCATTTCTTGTCCACAAGTGGGATCCTGGAGCGTGCCAACACACCAATATACGACTGCATCTCAATATGTGCTTGGCCAACACCTTTCCCCCTTTTATTGTACTCAACAATTGGCCTCAGTTTCTGAAGCTTTCTCTTCACAACACGAGGCATTGTGCTCATACCTCGACCAGTCTTTGAATCATCAGAGATTGTTGTCTGGCTGGTTGGTTCTGTCTCAGCAGATGATGAAGCAAACTTCATCTTCTTCGAAGACTTCATCTCCTTCGAAGACTTGTCTTGAGGAGCTACCATTCCAAGCTTCTTGGAGCCAGAATCCTTAGTTTGTTGTTGAGAAACCATTTTAACAGACAAAACTGCAAGTGAAAATATTTCAGGAAAACATTAAGAACACAAACGACGGTATTAAAAAATACGACGTATGATATGATTTTAGACGACGCAATGAAATAATCTCAGATGTAATAAATGTTTAAAACCATTATTTATATAACGTCGTGGTATATATGTTCACACGACGTCAATAGTAATACACCGTCGTGGTAAACTATTATTTATATAACGTCGTGGTATTTATGTTCATACGACGTCAATAGTAATACACCGTCGTGGTATTAACATTCACACGACGTAAAACAATAAGATATTTTGTCGTCTATATTAGATACCAACCCTAGTTTCTTTTTCTTTATATTTTATCAAATAAGGGAAAAACAAAAACCATTGTTCAGAGAAATTAAACCTGCAATTAAACAAGCATATAAAAAAAGACTATTATTTTAAAAACAACTTTGTCAATTTTCAGACGACGCTAGAACAACTTACGAACCGTCGTGGTCTACCGTCGTCTTATTTAGTTGAGGTAGTTGTCTTCAAAGTTGGAAACTTTCCCTCTTTGTCTGTATATTTTATCAAACTTGGAAAGAAGTAAAATGATTTTGGCCAGAAAAAAGGTAAAAAGATTTTTCAAACAAAAAACGTATGAGCATGCAAAACAGTAACCAAAATAGTGAAAATGAAAGCTTACCTTTTGCGTGCAATGAAAGCAAGAGGAAGATGATCGATGTTTAAGTTCAAGGACGACGAAGAAGACGAGAGGAAGACGATGAGAAACTCTGACAATGCTCTGACAAGGAAAAGAGACGAAAAGGTTTCTCTGGAGATTGAAATTTCTAATCGGGTTTGGAAACAGTGCATGTGTAAGTCCAAAAGTTGCTTACATATAAAACCATTTCAAAAAAATAATACGGCGGTTACATTTAACTACGTCGTTTTTAACTAACACGACGCAATATTTTTAGTTCGACGTGGAATCATTTCATTTAACGTCGTTAGGTTTAATATAACAGACGTGGATTTTAATTTTTAAATTATGAATAGAATTTTTTTTTTTCCCGTGACCTTTCAGGTTATTTTTCATTACAGTGCGTTATAAATAGAGTTTTTTTTCCGGAGAAATTAACGACGAATATATCTGCATATGTAAAGTTCTTTTTTGATGACAGATTTAAATAAAACAGATTTAAATAAAATAAGAATATAAAAACAACGACTGTTTTTGTATTACTGTCGTCGTTTTTCGTCGTCTTAAGTAAGACTAAGACGACGTAATATATTTGTTTAGCGACGTTGATTTGTTTTTTAAACGTCGTTAGGTATAATATAACCGTTGTTGAAAATTGTCTCTCTGATTGCAAATTTGCAACGACGTTAGGTATAATATTTGTAGATACACAAACGCACACACATCATCAACTTCCAAAAAATTGTCTCTCTGATTGCAAATCTGTGTCATCTGTTAAGATTATGATGTGGAACAGAGTTCCATCTGGTAAGATTTTGTAACCCTTGGGATCTCAGAAAAATCTGATTATGTCGGCGGTTTTCTATATAAACCGTCGTGGTTATTTCAATTCTTGTCATTAAGTAGATCTACCGACGTAGGATAAGAAAATCAAAGAAAAAAATTGTTAACAAAAATTCTTATTAAGACGACGTATAAAATGAATAAATACGACGTTGAATTTTATAGTACGATTTAAAGATAACGTCGTAGAACTATACGAGAATGACGTCGATATATTTATATTTTTCGTCGTTGTACATTAATTTAATACGGCGATATTTTGTATTTTAAAGCCTTGGATTTGTTTGTAATTATACGGCGTCTTATACGAAAACCTCGTCGTGTTATTTTATGAGTAAAAACGGCGGCTTTTATTGAAATCGTCGTCTTTACTTTCTACGTCGGTCGATTCATAACTTCTGCCGTTCTTTGTTGGTTTTGATTTTACACTGCCGAAATCTGTTTCAAATAGACGTCGGTTGTTTAATTAGGTACGTCGTTGTTTTTGAACAGCCATTTGAATCTCCATTTTTAGTTGTCTAAGGTGGTATTACACGACGGTGTTTTTAGAACCGTCGTCTTTTTAAAAACCACGACGGTTTTCACCTAGACCGTCGTTGTTTTCTGGTCGTCTTTTTCACTTTTTGTAGTGGTGTGTAAGTTTCAATAGAAAGTATAAGAAAATATGAATAATACTTACAATTCGGGATAAAGCTGCTAATGGAACCCACCTATCCAACCCACATTGAGGACATATATATAATTGCTAGTAGTTAGTTTGTTAGGATTTGATCCAATAGTTGTGGATGATAAACATTCACATTGAGCACTTCAATTATCTCGTGTTTTGTAATTCACACTGTCTTCATTACAAACTTGATTTCGCATCGTTAAACGTTGTCATTCTTATATGTCTACTAATTATAGAAGTAATCTTTTATGTCTGTTAAATCATGCACCTTTTCTAATATCACATAGAACCAAACATAAAATGCCAGAAAATCCGCCAAAAAGAGAAGAAAAAAAAACATGTAAAAGTTTAAAATATGATAAATAAGAACGATGACACTTAAATGAATGTGCGAACGAAGGACTTGCTTTCCCTTCACTAGAAGCAACGATCCTCATTCCGGTCTCCACCTTCTAGATTCAATTTTACAAGTGTTAAAAGACAAGAATGCAAGGCTTTGAACAGAGAAGCATTTACCTGAGATCAATTCATTTTGTTAGGATCAGCTCATTTTGAAAAGAAATCAACTAATATATTACTGACTTCCCAAGATATGAGGATCTACCATTCATCCCAATCAGTCGTACTTATAAAATTAGGATAAAAAGAAAACAATACAAGCACATGCACCATTATTGTAATCTCAGAAAAAATGTTAGAGCATAGATGATATGAGATTACAGATTTTGTGCAAATTTTGGGATCTAAGAAGGTTGTTCTAGCTTTATAAAACATACATAGAACAAGCAATCCATACATACCTCAAGATCAATAGCAAGCAAGGCAGTCATCTGTGTGTGAATTAGTAGACAATTGAGAGAAACAAATTCTTACATGAATCAGTATATCCAGCAAAAGGATTCTTTTTCTCTTATGAATTTGATATGAGCCTCTGCAACTCCTCTTTTAGAAATAAAAACCAAACTGAAAAATAAAAGGGAATGGCTTACACCGAAATATCCTCTCTTGAATTTCCTACAAATTGAATTGAGGTTCAGATAAAAAACACATATAAAGGAATGAATTTTAAAAAAAGAAATAACAAAAAAAAGAAGACATATAAGAAATGAAAGACCAAGTCGAGATGGTTAAAGACTTGACTTTGCTTCAAGCCATACTCAACAAAACTACGATCTCAAAATTGCCCCCCTTCTTCCTTTTCCTTTCTTAACCAAAAAAATTAGGTTTTTCTCAGTAGCCTCATACTCCTAAATAATTTATATTTGGGTAAACTATAAACGTACTCCACAAATAAAATCAATCTATGTTTCCATCAATTGTTGGTAAAAAAATCAATCACCAATAAAAGCTTAAACCATGAGGAGCAAAGAGAGAGAGAGAGAGAGAGAGAGAGAGAGAGAGAGATATACATACATAGGTGTTCAATTGCCTAACAAAGCTGGAGAGGGTATTGTGCTTCAAATACTTGGGCAGGAGGTGTTGGAAAATTTAATATTAACTAATATTGATTTTCCTATTTGAATGGAAATTAATAAAATCCATTGGGTAAAGACATCTTCACATGGGGAGTGACAACTCTTCAAACCAAGGGATGCATTGTTTAGGGTGACAACTCTTCAGACCAAGGAATACATTGTTTGCCTTTTCAGATTGAGATACCTTTTTAGAAAGGGTATTTCATCATCTATAAATAGAGCAATCCTCCTACAGTTTTATTAATTCAATTAATTCTCTAGATACATACTTTCATATATAGAGAGCATTAGAGTTTGCATAAAGAGAGTTTCCTGCATAATTTTGGTTCAAAGTTCCTTGTGAATTGCAGTGCTTCTTTCATAAGGAGGGGAGTCGTTGTATCTTGGGAGGCGAACGCTAGTGAACCATAAGCACCAGTGTGGGGCGTAATTCGTCTTAAGGTCAGAGTGTCCAACACTTGCCTCGACTCAATTAAGGTTCTTTTAATTACATACTACTGTTGTACAAATTTGTTTTGTTTGTAGTGTTTATTTGTTTATTTTATAGCAATTTAGCACTATTATTTCCTACAATCTTAAGACGAATTATTTGTGTTAATTGCTATATACATTAATCTGTTTTGTGCATTTAATTGTTAACGCTGCAAAAGGTTTGATTTTGGTACAAACAGCAAAACATCTTTTTATTAGTTGTTTATTCTATTGAATTGGTTTCCTGTTAGTTTCCTTTGTTTTATACAATTCGAGTTAACCAAAGCTAAGTTATATTAATCGGGACCATTAAATAAAGATTGCCACAAACACTGATTGCCTTCTGTTTCTATTGTTAGACAAAGTCTAAATATACAGCATCGTTTTTATTTATTTATTTGGAATCTATTTTCTGTTTGGCATCATTTTTTATTATTCTGTTTATAAATTCTAATTATATTTATCTACATACATTAAATTCACTGTATTTGTGAAATATAGCATTCTGTATTACTGTTATCTTGAATAAATTGCATATTGCGTTTGCTATACTTCTTATCAGTATTGTATTATTAATTTCTGTGTGTTTTGTTGTAACACACTATTGTGATTCATTATTTATCAATTAAGACTACCAAATATTTGTTTATTGACATCAAGATACGCAATTGATATATTGGATTGCATATAGAAAGATTGCAAATATTTGGTTTTTGCAAATTTTCCTAAAGAGGGAAAACATGTCAGTATATTATCTATATTTGACAAACACAATTGACGAATACTTCCAAGAAGAGAAGTAGTGTTGAAATGACCAGAAACATGTATTTCTCCGTCTTACAAAGACAACAACTGAAATGTGGGGATAAAGCCCTATTTTGTAGAATTAAGTTTCTAATTATGAGGCTTCAAACTACAATGGTCTGTATGAAAGGGAAAATTTCCATTAAAAGGAAATGATGAGTAAAGTGGCTTCGAAATTTCCTAAAGGATATTCATATGTGTAACAAAATTACACAAATGTTGAGAATCCGAAAATGTGGGGGTCTATTGCAAAATTGCACTAGACGTAATATGCAAAGTTTAAGGTACGAAATTTCATTGGTAGTTTAATAGGAACCACAATTGTAAGAGAATTGTGGGGGTGGCTTAACTATCTTTGTAATCTCATATTTGTGTAAGAATGGAAAAGTACTTTGCTCTTTAAAAGAGAAGAATAATGTTTATTTTAAGGTATAAAAAGGTTGAAGACCCTACAAATACCTTAATTGTGGGGGAAGTCCACCGAAGAGTTGGCAAATTACTTAGTAATTCCCAACAAAACACATGGAGGAATTTTTTGAAAACAACTACTCTCGAATGAATATAATTTCATAAGATGGAATGTGCACACCATCAGTTCATAGTCAACCTAGTGGATCCAATATTTAAAGGTCAGATTAGAGAGTTAGTTGATCATCGAAGGGAATGGGAGTATAAGCCTAAATATTTAAAGTCTCCATAGTGGATACCCAACCTAGCTAACTGGAGATCCCAAGATCTAGGTTCAAAAGGGACAACCAAATTATGGATGACTAAGTAGTAGCACTGCTGAGATTACATCTCCTACCCATATCCTATGATGAAACAGTGCTGCATGTAGCGTGTTTTAGGGTAATCTTTGATTTTAATGATTCCTATAGCTTGGAAATCCGAGTGGGGTAGTGCATGATACTCTTAATAGGAAGTCACCTATGTGAGTGTGAAATGAGGCCGTTTCTATGAGAATTTTTTAAGGCTTGAATTCTCTAAAGCTCTCATGAATACCAGGAATTGCTCAGGGCCAAAACGAGCACAACCGATCGAACCAAATATGTTTAGGAGGATATTGTGTGAGTGCTATTGTATGGGTTTACACAAACGGCTGAACAGTTCAAGACATCACGTTCACTGATTAGCCAAGTAAATCCGATAGTATTCCACTATGGAAGGTTCAAGGCCAAAAGCTACCTATCCGGATGCAGTATTCTTCTAATAGGGACTCTCTCTAGTGTCTTCATTTTTTGTTTGCATGTTGTTGAGTCAATTTCCATTCATGTGGGGGATTGTTGGAAAATTTAATATTAACTAATATTGATTTTCCTATTTGAATGGAAATTAATAAAATCCATTGGGTTAAAGACATCTTCACATGGGGAGTGACAACTCTTCAAACCAAGGGATGCATTGTTTGGGGTGACAACTCTTCAGACCAAGGAATACATTGTTTGCCTTTTCAGATTGAGATACCTTTTTAGAAAGGGTATTTCATCATCTATAAATAGAGCAATCCTCCTACAGTTTTATTAATTCAATTAATTCTCTAGATACATACTTTCATATATATAGAGCACTAGAGTTTGCATAAAGAGAGTTTCCTGCATAATTTTGGTTCAAAGTTCCTTGTGAATTGCAGTGCTTCTTTCATAAGGAGGGGAGTCGTTGTATCTTGGGAGGCGAACGCTAGTGAACCATAAGCACCAGTGTGGGGCGTAATTCGTCTTAAGGTCAGAGTGTCCAACACTTGCCTCGACTCAATTAAGGTTCTTTTAATTACATACTACTGTTGTACAAATTTGTTTTGTTTGTAGTGTTTATTTGTTTATTTTATAGCAATTTAGCACTATTATTTCCTACAGGAGGTCCCTAGCGAACTCTGGTAAGTTCTAAACAAAACAAACACAAGCCTACATAGGCCAACTATCAGTCAATAGACGCCAAATCACTAAATTTTGCATTCAAGAAACCGATACAGTATATGGAAATGAAAAGCAAATTCGAAATAATTAAAAAGAATTAAGAGAAAATGAAGGGAAAACAACAAATATTGCAAATTAAAAGAATAAGAAGAAAAGGAAGTACTCTGTAGAGGAGAGTATCGAAGGAGCACTTGGAGATTTGTTCCTAGAGACGGTTCCATGGAGATGACGAGTTTTGAAATCGATTTATTCCGACTTACAATTCACTACCCAAATAGTTTAACCCTAAAGCATATTAGGAACATTGAAATCGATTTGTCAAAACCCCTAGACCATAATCCGAAATTGAAATACCATCAAGCTTGATTTGAATAAACTAAATCATACATAGTTAAAAAGAGAGAGGAAGAGAAGAAAAGCGTTTACCTGTCACAAAGAGGCTGAGAGTGTTGGATAATCTACTCGGGAATGGAGGAAGAGGCTGGGAGAGAGAAAGAGCCAAAGACAAACAAAAAACCAGATTGTGAGAGAGATTTAGAGAGTCAGAGCGACATAGATGGCCAGCGCAAGAGATGGAGAGAGAAGAAATGAGAGTTTAGAAGAAAAAGAGAAAGACCAAAGAAAGAGAAGAGACGATCAAGCGTTTGAGAGGGAGACTGAAATATTTATCGGAAGAGTGCGGGAGTTTTTCCCACACAAAAATTCGACCAGTTTTTTCAGGAATTTTTTTATTGTAGTAAACTGATATAGTTTTGACAACATGCGTTGCATGTTGTTGAACTCCATATATAACAACACGCACAGGTGCGTTGTTAGAACTTCCCCAAAATTCCATTTCCACAACGAGCACTAAATGCACGTTGTTGAAAGTTGTATAACACAACATGCACCTTTTGCACATTGTGGAATGTCTAATTCCACAACGCTAACTTAAGCACGTTGTTAATAACGTGTTGTCATAGTATATTTTTCTTGTAGTGACATGAGTTACAGCATGGAAGTCCTTACTCATAAATTGCAATAGTGTTTACCTGTTTTATGTTTGTTCCTGTGATGGTAAGGTAACTTGAGAACCATTGACTGGTTAACAAGTCAACTTTCTTTAGTGTGCGAGCATGCCACTGTTAGCAATGAAAATCCTAACAGACTTTTAAAAATAGATAACTTGCGCCTCAAGTTACTAATTTCTAAACAAGCGATTGTGAATTTGGGTGAGGAATATCTCCCAAGTAAGTTCTTTTCTTGCCTCAGACTGGTGAGGACTTCACAATTTTTCACAGTATAAAACTGGTAGTTCTGGCCAGAATAAATGATGAGAAAATGAATTGTTTTTAGACAGAACTGCCTTTTACAAAACTCAAAAGGGAAAAACCAACTCTAGAAAGACAAAAAGAAGGCTAGATTTCCATTTCTGCCTGGATAGATGCTTCTGATCCAGGCTGGACTGGGTATGCCTGTGCTGGAATGGACTGTCAACAACTTCAACTATCAAGTTTCAGCTATAAATCGATACCAACGTTCGAGTTTGGCAGAGCTTTAATCTATTTCAAGCCTTGAAAGGCTTTTTGGACGGGCAGAATTGCGGTATCTTCAGTCTAAAGGGGGCAGAAGTGGCTGGACTCTATGATTACTAAGCTGGAACTGCACTATGGTATCTGTTCTGCTTGATCAGGGCTCTCCATAAATTTGTTGAGGTTTTCATATTTGTGCAACCCGAACTCTGCTTGGTTTGGCTTTTGCTGAATCAAATTTGTAACGAGAGAAGTCTCGTTTTATTTCTCTAAGTCTAAAACTTGGAAGTTTTGATTTGTAGCTGGCTTCTCTCTTGTGGCTCAATGAGCTTTTGGTTGCTTCAATTTGTTTGAAGGTTCTTTGAGATCAATTGATCATTTTGATTTTTTGTCTTTGATTGATTCCTTGATCTGTTCACCTCCTCTCATATTTATAGGAAATGCTGGAGTAGGTATTTTAATCTTTTAAAATGGGGGGCAGATTTTTCTAAAAAAACAAGATCTTTTTATTCTTAATGTTAAAGAAAATGGAAGTTATCTTTTTCTGGAAAAAATAAAAAATAAAAAAAAGACTATCAATAGTCAGTTCTAAGTCAATTACTTCCCTGCTTTTCTTTAAAAGACAACCTAATCTCTTTGCTCTTGTGAGATTTCAATCTTCCGTGATGGTTAGTTTGATTTTCCAGATGAACAACTCCATGTACCCTACTTATCTCTTTAGAAAATATAGCCTGCTTATCTCTTAGAAATGACACCTGCTCTGGAGCATAATTTTTCTGAATATAGAAAAGGGATTTTGATCTTCTTTTGACTAAAAAGTTGGAGAATTTTGCCTTTTTTTTCATAACTTGCCTTTATTAACTCCTTAGCAACCCAGTTGAAATTGCTGACTTTCAAAGTCAAGAAGTCACGTGGGTTTGCCTCTTTTTGGGTTTTTCTCTTTTTCATTTGATCATGTCAGGCCCATGTTGAGTTTTGGAACTTGTGGGCTGATTTATTTGTGTTTTCCGAAGCCCAAGTTTATTTTCGTGGGTTGACAGGTCCTAAGCTGGGCTGGGCGTGCAGGTTTTTGGCCCAATCATAAGGAGAGTGCTAGTAGCTATCCAAAATTGATATGAGCTTTTTGATATTTGGACTGGGTATGCCAAATTAGGCCCAAACAAATGGTGCAAACTAATCCTTAGACCTGAGGCATCATAGATGTTTTGTGGCTATATTGTTAATCTTTGAGGGCACTATACGGTCATACTGAATTAGGCATAGCTTAAAGGTGCTCATTAGGATTCTCAATAGAGTCAAATGAATGTACAACAAGGAATCTCTACTCTCAGTAAATGAGAGAGAATACTTCAAGATATGATTGGTCAAATATCTACACAGAGTAGTGGATAAGACTTGAAAGAAGAAGTCTTCAAATCTTATCAAGATAATCATATAAAAGGAATGCTTCACATTAGGATATTGACAATTGGATTTCATGATCTAATAATATGAATAAGGAGTATTAACATAAGAGAAGGATTCAATTGCACGGTCATTCCAATTTGAATAGGTTCTTTCACAACTTCTCATTTAGCTCAGATAACCGTGACTTGCTACTAGGTAACAACCATGGTTTGTGGATGTCCTAAAAGGTTTTAGTTAACCTTTATTAATATGAAGAATTAAATTGTGGAATTTAATTCGTATATTATCTCTAAGGAGTTGAGTCAACTCACTACCTTGCTAAAGGGAATCTACGAATCTGCACACCCAAAGAATGTGATTAGAGGTATAAATGAGAAGAAATGAAATGAGGAGACACAAGTCAATGGTTGATATTCAAATGTCAAAAGTCAACATATTGACCGGAGCAATTGACCAAAATCAAATAATTCGATCGAGTCAAATCCTAATGATAGATGTAATGAACTTGGGCTTCTTCACCAATTGATAGCCGTAACCTAATGAACACCCTTAGATGCGAATATTTTGAGACTAATGAACTGTGTAATGGGAAAGTGCCAAATCCTTGGTAGCTTAATCCATGGTCATGTCAAATTGAGAATATTTTAATCCAAGTAACTATACTTTCGAGGGACGACTTAAGTCTTTCTACAATATGTTATATCTTTTCTTATTAAACCCTAAACATTATATAATTAAGTTTCTTCACCTTCTGTCGTTACAATATTGGCGGGGAGACCTTCTGGAAGTCAAACTGATCACAGCATGCGCGCATGGCAAACCATGGTAAACCAACCATCCAATAATATTATTAATACAAGTCGTCAAGCAAAACGACCTGACCAAGTCTCTTAGCCCTCTGAACTTCTCTATATAATTGAGTAATTCAAAGGCTAGCAGCAAGTACATTAACAGTGCTTGAAAGATGAGAGATTTCTTCCTAATTCTTATGTCGTTTGCTATTCTTGGAACTTACACCACTACCACTTTTGCTCGAGCAAGGACTTTCAAAGGTAAAATCCACATGTTCATCGATTTATAGTGTTTTTTTTCCTATATTGCATGCACTGTTTTTTTTTTTTTTTTTTTTTGGTATGAACACATGGGGCTTAATAAAATACTTGAAAAATCTGTGTACAAATTTATAAAATTTTCAAGTATTGGTCATGAGTATATGGGGGAAATTTTTGCAAGTTCCGAGTACACCAATGGCTGGTATACCATCCAACATACATAGGATATATGGAAATTTTTTTTTAATTTTTATTTATTTATAAAAAAACAGTGTAGTAAGTTAGAGAATCCAGAAAAAGCACTACCCTAAACCGCTATTGCATGCACTAATTATCATGGCAACATAATTGCATATAGATTATTTTGAAGGGTCTTTTTAATAGGAATAATATTCTCTTCCCAAACACTTACTATCTAATTCTTACACCGTTACACAGAAAAATCTACACTTGAATTCATCACCATAATACCAATTTATGAAAGGCCATCAAGGTCACCACCACCTCTACCACCATATCGGCCTCCTCCTTGGTCATCACAATCACAGTATCAAGAAACAAGCTCTGATCCTCGTGCCGGAGAGGGTCAAGCAAGCCACAACTTGGTGGAAACAAATCCTATAAGGTTGACAACTTCACCACCCACCCAGAAGATAACAAGCACCTCCGACACCTTAGAGAATTTTGAACGTCCTGTACCTTCACCACCTCCACCTCCGGACCCATCAACTCCAGACATACAAGTGGCTGCCTTCTTCTCCGATTAGGCATAGTTGGATTGAAAACCTTAATTGTTCCTTAATTTTGTGTGTCGTCTATTCCGCCCTTTTCTATCTTTTCAAAACAATGTTGTTGGGTTATTCTTGTATCAGGGCTTATATATAATTTGTGACCCCCAAAAAAAAAAGTTAATATCTTTGCAGGCCTTAGCGGGCCAAGCCAAGACTACTACATGGTTGGCAATAGGCGAGTGAAAAATAAAATCTTTATATGCCTGAAATACTATTGTGAAAAAGATGAATTTATAGGTCTTAGATTATGCATGGAAGGGTGTAAAAAAAGAAGGGAAGAAAATTGACTTATCTGATTGCTTTGTTCTTGACGCACAAATTGATGTAAATAAAACCCTAGCCATTGGACATCAAATATGAAGAGAAACAAGATCTCACTTGAATTCTAAGAAACTTGGTGTGTTCAAACAGGTGAGATGACATGAAGACTCAGAGTGAAAAAGGTTGAAAACATGACCCGGACAAAGTGGCAAAAAGTTGTGGCATTCACATCATGCCAGTATGCCATTGGTCGCTACTTCCATGCGGAGTCCAGAGAAAGGTGTGGTTCATTTCCTCGAACTCATTTTAAGGCTAAAACTCGAAAACCATATGGGCCACTGTTCAAAAAGCTTTTAGTGGTGGGCCGGGCATTTGATTGAATATTTTTGCTGTTAAATCTACTTAGCATTTTGAGGTCACAGCTTAATCACATGGACTTAATAAATAAATAAATAAAATCATCTTCGATGAAAATCTAAAATGACTCAAAAAAAAAAAAAAGCCACGTTTGGTATCCTATTCAAAAAAATTAAACTAAAAAATTATGATTCTTTTTAAAAAGATGAGTTTTCAAATATTGATTTTAGGATCTAAAAACTTGTTGGGTATTTGAACTCCAAATTATTTTTAAGATCTAAAAAAAAAGACAAACGAGAGAGAGGGAGGAGCGAGAGAGAGACTGACGAGAGAAGGAGGAGAGAGACAGACAGATGAGAGAGGCAGGAGAGAGAGAGAGAGAAAAAAAAAAACTCTAAAACCTCTTTTTTTTTTCAATAATGGGGTGTTTTTGAGTTTTTAAAAGGCACCTACTAAACAGGTTTTTTAAGCTTTGAAAATTTGTTTTTAAATTTATAAAATTGAATTCAAGTAGGATACCAAATAAACCCTCACTAATTAAACAAGAGCTAATCAAGAACCGACCCTTCAATCTGATGGATTGAAATTTGTATGCATGGATGATATTTTCCACATGGGTAAATTCAGAAAATGACTGCCACTTTCTTTACTACTTTAGCTTTTGAATACAAATTCCACAGCATTATTGCTTGGTATGGTCCATATGCACGTCGCTCGATAAACAGTGACCCAAAATAAGTCATTGAAAAAAAAAAAAAAAAAAAAAAAAAAAGGAGAAAAAAAAACCCGGATGGGATAGAATAACCGGGTGGTTCTCTTAGATTCTGTTCAGACTAGGACAGCGCACTAAGGATATCGGAAGTGAATAATTGCATGCCTTATTTATTTTCTAAAAACAAAAGCAGAAGCTTTGACTCAACAGTGATGACAATCAAAGCACTTCGATACTATGATTTGATCATATATTGCCTATAAATATACCATTTTATGTCATACATTCTTATCATCAGCCACTTGAATCTAGCTAGATACAATCATGAATGTTCTCGTGCTTCTCTTTGCATTTCTCCCAGTTATTGTTGTTCCTGCTCATGCCAGAATCTTATCAGGTAATGAATTTCTTTACAGCCCATGTTCATTGATTGCATTTTGCTTTTTTTTTTTTTTTTTTTTTTTTTTTACCAGCTATAATCTGAATTACTCTATATTTATCTAATTTACGGAAAGAGAATTGGAATTTGAGTGCAAGGACGGCCTCACAGGCCTGATTAACTGTCCTAACCAATGTCGGATGATTATTTTGTTTTATTAATTCTTGTCTTTCAGGGAAATATTTCTATTTTATTCATGCTTCTCTTTGAACTTCTTCCAATTATGGTGCATGATTATTTTTTGTTTTATTCTTTAGCAACTTTACCAAAATTTTGTTACTGTGAGCAATTTTCTTTGGTTATGTGCAAAGTTGATAATATGCTGATTCGTTTGGTTTATTATTTTCTTATTTTACATTATTTGTGTATCTCCCAACTAGTACATATATTAGCTGATCCATGCATTTTCTTGTTCCACAGAGAGTGCAGAAGGCAAGTTGGCCTTCATTATAACCATTTATGGAAGGAAACCTCCGAGCCCACCACCATCCCCATCATCTTCTCCTCCAACCCATCACTCTACAATTGGTGCCACAGCTTCTCCACCACCAGCTCCACCACGTACAAAACCAAGAGGTCAAGAAACAAGCTACGAAAGAACTCGATCTCCCCCGCCTTCGCCGAAGGCAGCACCGCCACGTGGACAGCTAGGAAGTAGTACTTCTCCTTGCAATAGAATCATATCTACGGTAACTGAGCATTGTGTAAGGAAGGCAAGGTCACCTCCGCCGTCTCTGAAATTATTGATAGGAAGTGATTATGGAAACACTCGATCCCCGCCCCCGCCGCCAAAAGCAGCGCCGTCACATGGACAGCTAGGAAGCACTTCTCCATGGAATAGAATCATATCCATAGCAACTGATTATGGATGGATCAAATTACCCTCCATCGTCCAAGAAAAATGATTAGTGTGTTACAAGTGCAACTAGCTAGTATCTCATAAGTAATTACCTTTGGGAGTTAAAATAAGGTTTTGGAGGCAGCTACCTTATTTGGTCTCTGGATCTGAGGGTCCAAATGTTTGTCCTTATGAATAAAATAAACGTTGTGTGGTTAATAGTTTTACTAATTGTAAGGGAAGAGTAGCTTTCGTGCTGCAAATACATTTGTTTTCGTGCTTCACGACTATGCATTGGTAATTGATGGATTTATATTATATGACTCACTCCAATCAATACGCAGAAAAGCTGATATGTTAATTATATCAGACATGATAATTATAATAAACTAAATGTATTTTTTATCCTACCCATCGGGAGATTTAAAGTTTGTATAAAGCAGCAAAGTACCCACTAGTATAGTGGTTTAGAGTAATTACTCTCTCAGGCAAAATTTTGTATTTGACTCTTATTATCCGTGTAGTATGTTTGAGTTTAATATATTATCGCCTTTTCTCAAAAGAAAATGTCCTTTTAAAAAAAAAAGTTTGTATAAAGCAATATAGGATTTAGGGTTCTAAATCGAACAAGCCCCTTGCACTCGAGAACAACCTTTCTCACATGGATCAATTGAGAAAATTATCCCCCTCCTACTTACCTAACTAGGAAACTATAGACTCAAAAAAGTCAAGAACGTACATATAAAATGAAAAATGAGAAAACTACTAGGAAGCTAGTTTCCTCATCATGCCCACTGAATTTAAAAGTCAACACGCAACGAAGGATGCCAAGGTTAACCCAAAACAAGTTGATTAAAAATGAAAATAAAAAGTAGAACCATGACTGTAGATTGGAACCGAGTCTTGGTATTCAGATAGTTCTGCGCGTAAGGACCACGAGGAGTCTTGGTATTTATACAAGAAACAAAAGTGGAAGCTTGAGTGTCCGATGGCTACCTTTTACTAAAGAAAAAGCACCAAATGGATATATATATATATATATATATATATATATATATAGTATATAAATGTCATAGACGGTCCCAATAAGGTTTTAGTAGACAGCTACCTTATTTGGTCTCTGGATCTGACGGTCCAAATGTATGTTCTTATGAATTAGTAAACGCTGTGTGGGTAATAGTTTTACTACTTGTACTTGGGAAGAACTTCAGAAAATATATTTGCTTCCTGCTTCAACACGATTATATGCATTGATAATTGATGGATTTACATTAAAATTCACTCCATTCAACTCTCAAAAAATGAGTTGGTAAAAATCGTTCTCTTTGCTATCAAGATTTAGGTTCGAGTTCAGCTCCTGACAATCTCTCTTGATGGGTAATCTATAAAAATGAAAAAAGGAGCTAAGACCCCCATCTGTAAATCCTCAAACAGGCCTTGGTATGCCTTGATCTTGAGATGGGGTAGCCTCCCCTCCCTCTAAACTTTTGTTCATAAAAAAAAAAGAAAAAAAAGAAGCTGATCTGTTAATTATCATACATGATAATTATAAACTAAACCTTTTTTTTTTTTAATTATATAGAATTACCCATCAGGAGATTAAGGTTTGCATAGTAATATATAAAGCAATATAGGGTTTAGGATTCTAAATCGTTGCTCATTGATTTTGAATGATGCTTTTAATTTGCATCTTGAATAATACTACTCAAGTTCAAACTTGATTCAGGCTTGAGAAGATACAATGACAACTTGGATATGCAATCATAATTTCAACCATTTGGAGTGCATAAAAAGGGAATAAGAGTATTGTGAAATACTTTAGTATTTATTTAATTTATTTAATGAATTAAGTTATATTCTGTTGTTCATAGCTTCAGCAGATGCACTCAAGCTTTATAGTCCGTTGCAAACTCATATTTGAGTACCAAAATATTGGAGAAGTTCAGCGGGTGCACTCAAAGTTTTATGGACCATCAGTATATCCGAGTACCAAAGAATTGAGAGGTTCTCTTTATCATAAGATTTGATATATAATGGATTTCCATTATATTTTGATGTATACCAATGCATATGAGATCTCTAATTATATTGAGATGAAATCTACTAATTATTTTACAATGTTGTAGAAAATATTTCAAACAGACACATGTAGGATGAATTTGAGGCCAAGTAACTTAAAAACTTCTTAGTCATATCCCTTAATGGAAGAGACCAATTTTGAAGTGCCTACGCATTATGAGAACATCGTGTTAGATATCTGTTTATGGAAGAGACCACCTTCGTTTATGTCTATGCATTGTGATATTCAGGCTACAATAGTCCGAGCATATAAATTGAGAGGACTCTGCATAAACTCCTTTATTCAAATGCCTTTCCCAAATAAGAGGACTCCTTTATGATGCAATTTTTGGTTATTTCTTCAGGGTTTGAGTATTTAGGGTTGGTTTTGTTATGAAAAATTTGTTTATTCTCAGAACAAAGACAAACACCTATCTAGTTCATAAAATAACAAAACAAAACACAATTCAAGAGAGAAAACCCTAAATTGCAGTGAAAAGTAACTTCTGCCATGAAAAGTGTTTTAGGGGTTTTTGGTGTCTGTTTTTGACGTAAAATACCTTTTTGAATAGGGAATGACCTAATTAACACAATTCACAGATTTTCTTTGACATACATGAATTTTTAGGGTTTTGAGGTCTTATGGCAAGTCAGAAACATGTTTAAAGTTTTGAAGATATGAAAAATCAAATTAAAACATACTTTTCCAGATTCTTTAACATTCTTGATATCTAGAAAGAAAAAAAAAAGCATGTTTAATCCATCTTCAAATTTTAAACATAACCAAAAACTCATCATGGCCTAAACAGATAAGAAATCGTAATAGGCATGCTTGAAAACCGATTTCATTGTGTGCGAATAACCATGTGCTCTGATACCAACTGTTAGTTTTCTTTAATATGCGTGTTCATGATCTTTCACACAATTTGAAATACATAAGGACATACATGGTGCCATCTTTCTTGAGTACACGACCTCTGAACTCATTCAACCGCATCAGCAATATCCCAGAAAGAACAGGAACGACTCAAGACTTCTGGTTTCTCTCTCATAATCTGTTTCAGCACTCTCTTTAGGATGAAATTAGGGTCAGAGAACGTGTTTGATGAGAGTAGAGCCTTAAGCTTATATAGGGCTAGGTCAAGTCGTCTCTGCTTATCACTGAGGGTTGACTTGACTAATCTTCCAAGCTCACCAGAAACGGTTCACGCAGAAGGAAATAAAATAGGACCTCATAATAGGCTTCAAAACCTTTCCTTATTCCACAAGGTTTTGGGCCTCAAGGTATAACCTAATTTAAACTCTTATCAAAACCTGATATAACTTAATATCTAGTGCACCAATCTAACTAGGAAACATAACACGATCAACCACCACTATCCATTTTATACACTTATAGGAATGCTCTTCAAGGATTCATTGCAGTTTTATCGTCATATTAACTACAAGCATTGAAGAAGCACAGAGGATTCATCTATGCTATACATGAGAGAATGACCACGTTTGCGACTACTTGTACTCCTAAACATCTATCCCTTGTCCAATCCCATGGTTTATGGCCCACCCAAAATATGGTGAGGATGTTATCATCGGCATCATTGACTCTGGTATTTGGTAGAGCACCCTAGCTTTCAAGACCATGGTATGAGCACTAAACCTATTTGATATAAATGGAAAGGATCTTGTGAAAAGGAGCAAGAGTTCAATTCCTCCCTTTGTAACTTCAAGCTTGTCGGAGCAAAGTACTTTAACAAAGGTCTATTAAATTCAAATAAAACCTTGAAAATAAGTATGAATTCTACTAGGGATAGTACAAGACATGGGACTTGTGTTTCCACAATCATTGTGGGGAATTATGTAAATAAAGTGTCTTTTTTGGGTTATGGTCATGGAACAGCTAGCAGCGTTGCGCCAAGAGCCATGCCAGCAACGTACAAGGTTGTTTGGGATTTATGGAAATAACTACTTCTCTGATATTATTACTGCTATAGACGAAGTTGTTGCTGATGGCATTAATGTGATCAATATCTCTCTCTCTCCATGATTATGGATTACCACTATTTGAAAATGCTATATATATAGCAATAGATTCATTTTCTGCTATACAAAAAGGCATATTTGTTGCACGTTCAGCTGGGAATCAAGGTCTACTCTTAGCAACAATGCATAATGGGATTCAATGGGTTACAACTGTCACTGCAGGTTCCACTGATCGTTGGTTTTCTGGAACTTTGATTCTTGAAAATGGGCTAAACATTATAGGATGGACTACATTTTCAGGATATGTTTCAGTGAAAGATGTATCACTAGTCTATGATGAGACCATCTCTGAATGTAAGTATTCTGAATTACTATCTAAATGAAGGCACAAAATCATAAAATGTAAGGAATGATCTATTGTTGATAAAATCTCTTCAATTTCTTCCTCAACAAATATTCAAGCAGTTATACTTACTAGTGATGATTTTGACTTAAAAAATACACCTTGCTTTTGTATCATGGTCGTCACATCAAAAGATGCAGTGGATCTTATACAATATGTAAAATCTCGTGATAAACCTGTTGTCACTGTAAAGTTTCCAAAAAACTATTATAAGCATAAATCCTACACCAAATGTACCTACATTTGCTTCAAGAGGTCCTTCACGAAGCTATTCAAATATCTTGAAGCCAGATGTAATGGCACCTGGTGTGTATATTCTTGTTGGTTGGATTCCAAACCAACCTGTGGCTCACTTGGGAGCTTTTCCGCTTTATAATAAGTACACTTTGACATCAGGGACATCTTCAGCTTGTTCTCATGTTTCTGGGACAGTTGCACTTTTGAAAAATGTACATTGGAAATAGAGCCCTGCTGTTATTAGGTCTATCATTATGACCACTGCAAATCATTTGGATAATATACGGGAAACCCAATAAAAATATATGGCAAACTTCATCATCTTGCTATGGGAGCATGTTATATTGACCCACATCAGGCCCTTGACTCTGGGTTGATATATGATGCAGCACAACAAGATTAAATCAATCTATTATGCTCTTTGGGTTTTAAAACAAACCAAATGCGCGCCATTGTTAGACATAACGATTATAATTGTTCAAATGCATCTTCTAACCTCAACTATCCTTCATTTATTGTTGTATATAATATCGCAGACTTGGGAATGTTGAAAAGAGAAACACTTTCAACGAACTATAACCCATGTAGGAAATGGCAACAAAACTTATAGTGCTTTAGTGACAACACCAATCAATTCTGAAGTTATAGTTTCACCAAGTATAGTTGTCTTTCAAAATACATATGAGAAGCAAAGCTATACTTTGAGCATAAATTATATAGTTGGGACACAAATAGTTTCTTATGGTTCACTTGTTTGGGTTGAACACAATGTACCCTATACTGTGAGAAGCCCTATAGTAGTGATGCTTGATTTAGAGAAGCCTCATCTCGCAGATTGAATATTTGTGCTTGTATACTTTCAATAGTTAATTTTTTGAAGAATAATTATTATTGGGAATAATTAATTTAGCCGTGTTATAAGAACACCAAAGATATAAGGCCCTGTTTGGTACAGCAGACTGTTATGGATTGGACTAAATCCTGGGACTGTTTTGGATTGGCTTGGCTTGGTTTAAGCTGGATTAAGTACTGACCTACGTTTGGTGTTGCGTCGGACTAAGAAGTTGGATAACAAAAATAGTACTATCCTGTGTTTGGTTTATGCTCGGACTGGGACAAAAAAAATTTAAAAATTTCTTTGAGGTGATAATATTTTAATTATCAACTATTTTTACTATGATTCCAAGACCAAAAATTGGTATTAAATTTTCCAAAACTTGCCTATATTTTAAGAACATTTCCAAAATGTGAAAGTTCAACTTCCCTAATGTAAATTGCCAAACCGTCACTAAGTAATTGCAAACACAACATGCAATTGCAATCACAGTTTGCAAAAACTAAATGTAGCTAATCGCATGTTGTGTTTGCAATTACTTAGTGACGGTTTGGCAATTTACATTAGGGAAGTTGAACTTTCACATTTTGGAAATGTTCTTAAAATATAGGCAAGTTTTGGAAAATTTAATACCAATTTTTGGTCTTGGAATCATAGTAAAAATAGTTGATAATTAAAATATTATCACCTCAAAGAAATTTTTAAATTTTTTTTGTCCCAGTCCGAGCATAAACCAAACACAGGATAGTACTATTTTT